>NC_091456.1:3973949-4013949 GCF_027789765.1 Dendropsophus ebraccatus | reverse complement strand
CTAGGTGGGAGCAATGCCTAGTAGAGCCATAAGAGAAACAGGCAGTGTTATCATTTGGCTGGTCTCCCTGAGATCAGTGATCTGTTTCACTTATGGCTCTACTAGACATTGCTCCCACCTAGCCAGAATCCTGCTCCACACTGATGAGGGGCAACACCCCAAAACAGCTGTCTGTGGATAAATATCTGGCCTTGGTTTATCCCTTGTCATTATACCACTTAATATGGTGGTTTTGGTTTCCGTACAGGAGCCCCCCTTGGCTGGGTCCTTCACGGAGGGATATCTGACTAGTCCTGGGTTTCAGACTCTTAAATGAGGCTCCACGGGCTCTTTCTTTTGCATTTTCTGTGAAGCATCTGTGAGTTCTAATAAAGATATCACAAGCAAAGACTCCATAATAAGTTATTGTTCCTCACAGAGACATTGTCCTGGCCCGACCTACACAACCGCAGAGGGACAGAGCGGACATGCTGCTGATCGCTCTATCCTTACAAAAGATCAGCAAAGTAAAGTAACCTGAGCCGAAGGAACAAGCCTGGAGAATGTATGGGCGGCGGCTTTGATCTCGGGATACAAGTAGTAGATTAAGACGTCCTGTATTTACTATTGACTTGAATATACTTGGAGACAATGGTCCAGTTGTTGCTGGACACTTGATTGGGATCAGCTTGTAGCCTTCTCCTCATACAGTCACTCATCGCTCTGCACTTGCTTGACCTTCCCATCCATCTCTTTCATGTTGACGTCCATGAGATGGAACGTATCGACCACTTCTCCTTATTCCAGATATTCCTAGGATTCCCGTTGTCTCGTCTGTCCAGTTATAATTGCTTCTTCCAGCCTCATTAATTCTGATGTGCGGTGACAGAACGGAGCGCGCAGCACATGGCTCCGCATCCCCGACCAGGGTAACCCCCCCATCTGTGCATTCCTGGAGGCTCATGGGAGGTTAGGGACAGCTGCCCGGAATACGTCCTCACACATGGAATGAAGACGTTTTATAAGAGGTAAAAACAAGAGCGACCGATAAAGAACAAATGGCCGGGATCAAGCATATCTAATACCCTGGCCGCGGGATGCTCGCTGGATGGAATTGTCCCTATAAACCGATTTGTCGTGTATCCGTTCCAACGTGCTCCTCTTATTATTCTGCCCCTGATTTCACCTTTTATATTTTACATTATAAGAGATAACTTAAAGGGAACCTGTCACTATGACAATGCTCCCTAAGTTATCGCCATCATGTTATAGAGCAGGAGGAGCCGAGCGGAGTGATATATATCTGTAAAGGAAAATATTCAGTATAACTTGTCATTTATTGATTGCAATCTCTGATGTTTCCAGGCTAAAGAGTCCAGTCCATTGAGTGACTCCGCCCACTGGACTCCTTACCACAGAATGATCAGGGATTTCAATCAACGTGTTACAAGTTATACTGAATCTTTTGCCACTATGATATATATCAATCTGCTCAGCTCTTCCAGCTCTATAACATGATGGGGATAGATCAGAGAGCATTGTCTGGGTGAAAGGTTCCCTTTAAAAATAGTAAACCCACAGTTTTCTCTACCAAATAGATAGTCAACATGTATACTTTGAAGATGGAGGCACAAAGTCTTATTCTTTCCAGCTGTTTCCCTCTCTGGCCATCAGTTTTCGGATTTCTCAGATGGAAGACAGACAGACAGACAGACAGACAAGTGCTCGGCCCCCAATTCCTTTCTAATAAGTCTCAAATAAAGCGCAGTATAAAACAAGGTCAGATGTAAAGATACATAAAGAATCCTATGGAAACCCTTTAGGTGGCTCGGTAGCCGCCTGGTGTCACATGGTTTCCGTCATCTATATAAACACACAATTGTTTTCTATTACAATACACTAAAGCCAGATACAGAGCCACCCTCCCCCGCAGCCGCCCTGCCAATGTGAGAGGTGTGGCGGGTCCCGTTCATGTGAATAGGACCCGAGCAGCACTTGCACATCATGACCACTACACAATAAATGGCGCCAAACAGCTGATCGATGCGCGAGCCGGGTGTCACCAACCACTGATCACTTACTGTGGATCCTCGGCACATTTTACTGGAAACAAAACCCTCATATTGTTCCATTTGTCACAAATCAGTAAGATACATAAGGAAGATGGAGGTCATATACGACTAATTTTATAATGTGACACTATACTACTGTGCTATAATATACTACTGATATAATATACTAATGTGCTATAATATACTAATGTGATATAATATAATATACTACTGTGCTATAATGTACTAATGTGATATAATATAATATACTAATGTAATATAATATACTACTGTGCTATAATATACTAATGTGATATAATATACTAATGTAATATAATATACTACTGTGCTATAATATACTTATGTGATATAATATACTAATGTACTCAAATATAATATACTACTGGGCTATAATATACTAATGTGCTATAATATACTAATGTGATATAATATAATATACTAATGTGCTATAATATAATATACTAATATGCTATAATATACTAATGTGATATAATATAATATACTAATGTGCTATAAGATACTAATGTGCTATAATATACTAATGTGCTATAATATAATATACTAATGTGCTATAAGATACTAATATGCTATAATATAATATACTAATGTGCTATAATATAATATACTAATGTGCTATAAGATACTAATGTGCTATAATATACTAATGTGCTATAAGAAACTAATGTGATATAATATACTAATGTGCTATAATATAATGTACTAATGTGCTATAATATAATATACTAATGCGCTATAAGATACTAATGAGATATAAGATACTAATGTGCTATAATATACTAATGTGCTATAATATAATATACTAATGTGCTATAAGATACTAATGTGCTATAATATACTAATGTGCTATAAGATACTAATGTGATATAATATACTACTGATATAATATACTAATGTGCTATAATATACTAATGTGATATAATATAATATACTACTGTGCTATAATATACTAATGTGATATAATATACTAATGTAATATAATATACTGTGCTATAATATACTTATGTGATATAATATACTAATGTACTCAAATATAATATACTACTGTGCTATAATATACTACTGTGCTATAATATACTAATGTGCTATAATATACTAATGTGATATAATATAATATACTAATGTGCTATAATATAATATACTAATGTGCTATAATATACTAATGTGATATAATATAATATACTAATGTGCTATAATATAATATACTAATATGCTATAATATACTAATGTGATATAATATAATATACTAATGTGCTATAAGATACTAATGTGCTATAATATACTAATGTGCTATAATATAATATACTAATGTGCTATAAGATACTAATATGCTATAATATAATATACTAATGTGCTATAATATAATATACTAATATGCTATAAGAAACTAATGTGATATAATATAATATACTAATGCGCTATAAGAAACTAATGTGATATAATATAATATACTAATGCGCTATAAGAAACTAATGTGATATAATATAATATACTAATGTGCTATAATATACTAATGTGATATAATATACTAATGTGCTATAATATACTACTGGGCTATAATATACTAATGTGCTATAATATACTAATGTGATATAATATACTAATGTGCTATAATATACTACTGGGCTATAATATACTAATGTGATATAATATACTAATGTGCTATAATATAATATACTAATGTGCTATAATATACTAATGTGATATAATATACTAATGTGCTATAATATACTACTGGGCTATAATATACTAATGTGCTATAATATACTAATGTGATATAATATACTAATGTGCTATAATATACTACTGGGCTATAATATACTAATGTGATATAATATACTAATGTGCTATAATATAATATACTACTGGGCTATAATATAATATACTAATGCGCTATAAGATACTAATGTGATATAATATACTAATGTGCTATAATATAATATACTAATGTGCTATAATATACTAATGTGATATAATATACTAATGTGCTATAATATACTACTGGGCTATAATTTACTAATGTGCTATAATATACTAATGTGCTATAATATACTACTGTGCTATAATATACTACTGTGCTATAATATACTAATGTGATATAATATACTAATGTGCTATAAGATACTAATGTGATATAATATACTAATGTGCTATAATATACTACTGTGCTATAAAATACTAATGTGATATAATATACTAATGTGCTATAAGATACTAATGTGCTATAATATACTAATGTGCTATAATATACTACTGTGCTATAAAATACTAATGTGATATAATATACTAATGTGCTATAAGATACTAATGTGATATAATATACTAATGTGCTATAATATACTACTGTGCTATAAAATACTAATGTGATATAATATACTAATGTGCTATAAGATACTAATGTGATATAATATACTACTGTGCTATAATATACTAATGTGCTATAATATACTAATGTGCTATAATATACTACTGTGCTATAATATACTACTGTGCTATAATATACTACTGTGCTATAATATACAGGAATAATGCTGGAAGAGATCCGTGTGCAATAATACCATGGAGTTATTGTTAGATATTGACAAGTGTGAGCAGGAGCGGCCGAGAAGTTGTTTGTGAAGTGGAGGCTTGTGAGTCAATGACCTAAGAATCTGCCAAGAGAACCGTAAGATCTCCTGACAGAATGTAATCCTCCCCGGCGCACAGTGTCAGCCATCACTCTTCACAATCACCGGCATCTCCACAATGCCTTTATATAGTGCGAGAGCAGCGAGAGGCCGCACTCCCTTACCGCGTCCTGGTGTGACGGCCGGAGGTCGCTGCTCGTCCAGGACTAGGAGCTCATTCCCAAACTTTCCTGATCTGTGAGGAAAAAGAAATATTCAGGGTCAAATCAAACGCGATACAAACCAATATACGTTAGTCGTTTCATCGTTGTCCGCACAGAAGATTATCGATGAAACACAAACCATATAACGATTTTTCACCCAATAATCTCTCCGGGTAATACGGCGCAAAGAGCCAAGAACGATTAACAACGATTTTACCGCCAGCTCAAAACATGCGATTAACGACATCTGAGCGAATTTTTATTCATTGCTCGATTGTTGCCGCGATTTACCAGAAGATTATCGCTTGAAGCTGAACAATTTAACAATTTTTTCCAGGACAATCGGCCGATCCTTATGTTCCTATTCTTATTGGCATGGCCTAGAGTGTCTGTGCCCTAGACCTGCACCGCCCCTCCGTCCCTCCTCACCATTAGGAACGCGCCAGTCAGGATACGTCATGGCGTCGCTAGAGGGGGGCGCGCTGCGACCCGGCTCTGAACCACCGGAATCCCTATTGCTATCTGCGGCTATTAGCGGGCGCGGACGATCGAGGTCATTGTGCAGGGCTCTGGCAGTGCTCCTCCTGTTCCTCTTTGCACAAAGGCGAAGGGAGCGATCGTGGAGGGGGGATACCTTCCTCTTACCGGCCCGGGACTCAGTAACGGAATGACACAGATCCTGGCTCTGTATTCTATTCTGGTCTGCAGAAGGCCAGATCAATACAGCAGTGATCTAATTGATCAGTATTGTATAATGTATACTACACTGATCCCTATGAGAGATCAGTGTAGTTGTATTAGGAGTCACCCAGGGAGATCAGTGCAGTATATATGTATCCCTATCAGAGATCAGTGCAGTATATATGTATCCCTATCAGAGATCAGTGCAGTATATACAGTATGTATCCCTATCAGAGATCAGTGTAGTTGTATTAGAAGTCACCCAGGGAGATCTGTGCAGTATATATGTATCCCTATCAGAGATCAGTGCAGTATATATGTATCCCTATCAGAGATCAGTGCAGTATATATGTATCCCTATCAGAGATCAGTGCAGTACATATTTATCCCTATGGGAGATCAGTGTAGTTGTATTAGAAGTCACCCAGCAAGATCAGTGCATTATATATGTATCCCTATGGGAGATCAGTGCAGTATATATGTATCCCTATGGGAGATCAGTGCAGTATATATGTATCCCTATGGGAGATCAGTGCAGTATATATGTATCCCTATGGGAGATCAGTGCAGTATATATGCATCCCTATCAGAGATCAGTGCAGTATATATGTATCCCTATCAGAGATCAGTGCAGTATATATGTATCCCTATCAGAGATGAGTGCAGTATATATGTATCCCTATCAAAGATCAGTGTAGTTGTATTAGAAGTCACCCAGGGAGATCCGTGCAGTATATATGTATCCCTATCAGAGATCAGTGCAGTATATATGTATCCCTATCAGAGATCAGTGCAGTATATATGTATCCCTATCAGAGATCAGTGCAGTATATATGTATCCCTATCAGAGATCAGTGTAGTTGTATTAGAAGTCACCCAGGGAGATCCGTGCAGTATATATGTATCCCTATGGTAGATCAGTGCAGTATATATGTATCCCTATGGGAGATCAGTGCAGTATATATGTATCCCTATGGTAGATCAGTGCAGTATATATGTATCCCTGTGGGAGATCAGTGCAGTATATATGTATCCCTATGGGAGATCAGTGCAGTATATATGTATCCCTATGGGAGATCAGTGCAGTATATATGTATCCCTATGGGAGATCAGTGCAGTCTATGTGTATCCCTATGGGAGATCAGTGCAGTATATATGTATCCCTATATGAGATCAGTGCAGTATATATGTATCCCTATATGAGATCAGTGCAGTATATATGTATCCCTATGGGAGATCAGTGCAGTATATATGTATCCCTATGGGAGATCAGTGTCGTTGTATTAGAAGTCACCCAGGGGGCTTCTAATTATTGTATAAATTAATAAAAAGCCCCCTTCCCTAATAAAAGTCTGAATCACCCCCTTTTCCCATTTAATGAATATAAATAAATAACCATATTTGGTATCTCTGCGTCCGTAATCACATTCCTGATCTCGCACGGTAAACGGCATAAGCACCAAAAAATTCCAAAGTGCAAAATTGCGCATTTTTGGTCGCATCAAATCCAGAAAAATTCTAATAAAAAGTGATTAAAAACTTGCATATGCGCAATTAAGGAACCGATAGAAAGTACAGATCATGGCACAAAAAATGACACCTGACACAGCCCCATAGACCAAAGGATAAAAGCGCTATCAGCCGGGGAATGGAGCGATTTTAAGGAACATTTACTTTTTTTTAAAAAGATTTAAATTTTTGAAAAGCAGTGAAATAAAATAAAAGTTATACAAGTTGCATATCATTGTAATTGTACCGACTTGCAGAACATAGATAACAAGTCAGTTTTACCCCAGGGCAGACGACGTAAACACAAAACAGATAAAATAAATTGCATTTTATTTTCAATTTTACCGCGCATATACATTTTTGTTGGTTTGGCAGCGTATTTTATGCGGTCTTATTAAGTCTTATTACATTGCAAAGTAAAACTAGTGGCGCAAAAATAAGGGCTCATGTGGGTCTGTAGGTGAAAAAATACAAGCGTTGTGGCCTTATATACACGAGGAGGAAGAAAAACGAATGCGCAAAACTGAATATTGGCTCAGACCTTGAGGGGTTAAAATGACCTCTAAACAAAAACATATGGGAAATTTAAAAATAAATATTTAGATAAAAAGATAGTTGTAAATACGTAGATAAGTGGATGGGCCGTGTATCAGTATCTGCCTGGAGAAGTCACACTGAATGGTCATTGGCTGATACAGTAAGTGCGGCAGAAATCGCCACTTATAATGATGTCACAGATCTGTCACTATATCTGCCGCGCCGATTCATAGGAACAACGGACAAACTGCACAGGGGCCAAAAATGGGGCTGAAAGTGAGAATATACACAAAGTATCTCCCTCCGAGTCTGAAAAGAAATTTATATATTATTTAATATTTTTTTTGAGAACTTTTGGTGTCAATGGGACAGCTCCAGTCTATTGTTGCTTGCTGTAAAGAATATAAATTTTCTGCCTCCCGCCATATACTGGAAGGTTCTCGTTCCATTGGTATCAACGTCCTTGATAACATGTTGAGCTGTTGGGGATGGGAACCGGCAGGATTATACTAATAAGCCTCAGTTACTTGGGTCCTGGTATTGTTTAAGCTTTGGACCCTTTACTAGTGATGAGCGAATATTATCGAATAGATATTTGATCGAATAGTAAGGTATTCGATCACATCGAATATTATCGAATAGTTCGCCGAATATTCAATAAATATTCTATGAGTGTTCAAATCGCCCAGCTTCCCTGTTTTTTTAGCCAATCAACATGCAGGGAGGCTGCCACAGCCCCTTGGTGTACGTAGTATTGTGAGAAATGAGAATAACAATGATTGGGTGGCATAGTCACATGACCCAATAACATATATACGTGTGTTCATCCAGTGCTACGTGCTGCTATGTCATACATAAATACAAAGGATAGTGCAAGCACCCTGCTGTGCTACTATAAGGCACTCTGCTAACCAAATGCTTTGTGCTGCTGATACATGCTAGACTGCTTGATCTAAAAAAAAAAGAGTAGTACGTGTGTTCATCCAGTGCTACGTGCTGCTACGTCATACATAAATACACAGAGGGGTACAAGCAGGCTGCTGTGCTACTATAAGGGACTCTGTTTACCAAGTGCTACGTGCTACATAATACAGCCGTCCAGCTGTACCTATAAAATATTCATACACCCTTTAATAACCAGGTAATTCACCTGTATAACATCGACTTGTGACTTTATTACCGGGAATTTGGGGTGTCAGATGCTTCCCCTGCTGTCCCAGTTGCATCCAGTGGTGCTGGCATCATTTCCTGAGGTGTCCTTGTGGACTTGGTGACCTCCAAGTGGTCGAATAGATGTTTTTCAATAAACAAATACTTGTTCCCATAGACTTTAATGGGATCGTATACTCAATCAAATATTCGAATATCGGGGAGATATGCATACGAATATCGAATATTCGAATAACTCACTATTCGCTCATCACTACCCTTTACCAACAAGTTCTTACTAGTTTTTTGTTTTGTTGTTTTCTGTATGAGATATATGTACATAGCTGTATTTACCTGTACATAGCTGGATATACCTGTTCATAGCTGTATATAGCTGTATATACCTGTGCATAGCTGTATATATCAGTATATACCTCTACATAGCTGTATATACCTGTTCATAGCTGTATTTAGCAGTATATACCTGTACATAACTGTATATGGCTGTATATAACAGGATATACCTGTACATAGTTGTATATACCTGTTCATAGCTGTATATACCTGTACATGGCTGTATATAGCAGTATATACCTGTACATAGCTGTATATATCTGTACATAACTGTACCTAGCAGTATATACCTGTACATAGCTGTATATAGCAGTATATACCTGTACATAACTGTATATACCTTTACATGGCTGTATATAGCAGTATATACCTGTACATAGCTGTATATACCTGTGCATAACTGTACATAGCTGTATATACCTGTACATACCTGTATATACCTGTACATAACTGTACATAGCTGTATTTACCTGTACATACCTGTATATACCTGTACATAACTGTACATAGCTGTATATACCTGTACATACCTGTATATACCTGTACATAACTGTACATAGCTGTATACACCTGTACATGCCTGTATATACCTGTACATAGCTGTATACACCTGTACATGCCTGTATATACCTGTACATAGCTGTACATAACTGTAAATAGCTGTATACACCTTTACATAACTGTACATAGCTGTATACACCTGTACATAGCTGTATATACCTGTACATGCACTACATAGTGGCGCCATTTATGATTCTCTCCTGCTGTCATGGTCCCGGAGATTTCCTTTATCCTCTGGTGACCTGTGGAATGGGATGTATATAGCTGTGCATAGCTGTATATAGATGTATATACCTGTACATAGCTGTATATAGCAGTATATACCTGTACATAGCTGTATATATCTGTACATAGCTGTATATGGATGTATATACCTGTACATAGCAGTATATAGCAGTATATACCTGTACATAGCTGTATATACCTGTATATAGCTGTATATGGATGTATATACCTTTACATGGCTGTATATAGCAGTATATACCTGTACATAGCTGTATATACCTGTACATAGCTGTATATAGCTGTATATGGATGTATATACCTCTACATAGCTGTATATAGCAGTATATACCTGTACATAGCTGTATATAGCAGTATATACCTGTACATAGCTGTATATATCTGTACATAGCTGTATATAGCTGTATATGGATGTATATACCTCTACATAGCTGTATATAGCAGTATATACCTGTACATAGCTGTATATAGCTGTATGTAGATGTCCTTATACGAAACCCTTTATTTCAGGAGACATCTTACACTTACACTTATTTACCTAATATTCAGGGCACAATAATGTTGATTAGAGTAGAGAAAACCTTCCGCAGAGCAAAAGTTCCGCAGGTTTGTCCGAAAAAAACTGCAGACTACAATTGCAGACGTTTAGCTGTTACTGCGGTTCCTAATGTCTCCTCGTCATACTTACCTGTCTGCGCTCCCCGGTGTCTTTCTTCTTCTCCAGTGACAGCCCACTCAGCCAATCACTGGCCACGGTGCTGTCCGGTCCCATTCAGCAGCCAGTCATTGGCTGAGTGTGCTGTCACTCTAGAGGCGGCTGAAGACATCGAAGACCAACAAGAGGACACCAGGGGAGTGTGGACAGGTAAGAATTTTTTTTTCAGTTTGGTAGTGAACCAAATTTTTTCCCAAAGTTTGTAATGACTCTTGGTTCAGGCGGCTCGCTCATCCCTAATGTTGACTATACCGGCACTTTGGGTAAGTACAATATAAGGCCGTTGGGGGTGGGGGGTGCATCTATTTTTCTGTACGTTTGAGCAGCTCCAGTTTATTGCACATTTTTCCAGCCAGGACGCTGTACTTATCCCAGCGAGTAACTGTCAGTGTGATCTGTCCGTCCTCTCCGCAACGTCCATAATCTGCATGCCCAGGATTTATACATCTATATTTTACATAATTCCGGTTGGCGATGGAATCCGGGCTAATCCCCCCGGGCCCTGGGTTACAAGTGTCAGACAAGTCTACAGCTCAGGAATTACAGCTGGTTAGTCTCCCCTCACATCTGTGATTGACAGGTCCTCCCGCAGCATCGTGTACACAGCATTCGGCAAGCTGCTTCTTGTCGTGTTTTCATCTTTTGCAGCGAAGACTTTGGAGCAATTTCCTTTCTTTTCTGGGTGCGTTCTCCGATTACCGGCCGTCTCCAAGGGACTGGATGGAAATGTTACTGGAAATAACATCAAAGCCGCCTGCGCTGTGTACACTGGGCTGAGGGGCAGAGGATTTCAGCTCTGCAGCTGTCTCACCGGTGCCATTCAGACATGGAACGAGTGTTTGAAATGGATCTATGATTAAAGATGGAATGCTCGGCCACTGTCTCCTCCAGCTTTTGTTAAGAGGAATGGGTCGGGCAATGGAAGGAAGGAATGTCGTCTTTTTTTTACTCTGTTGTCAGGTGGAGGATTAACCTATTTTCTATCAGGATAAAGTTCCCAAGAAGAAGATGTCGAAACAGATAGGAATTTGTCTTAAAGGGGAACTTCCAGTTTATCCATACTAATGAATGGGATTGTCAGGGTAAATTAAAGGGGTAGTTCACCAAAATTTTTCTTTTTTTTTTAATCAAGTGGTGCCAGAAAGTGCCAGAAATCTCTAGTCTTCCAGTACTTATCAGCATCTGTATATCCTGCAGGAAGTGGTGTATTCTCTCCAGTCTGACACAGTGCTCTCTGCTGCCACCTCTGTCCATGTCAGGAACTGTCCAGAGCAGCAGCAAATCCCCATAGAAAACCTCTCCTGCTCTGGACAGTTCCTGACATGGACAGAGGTGGCAGCAGAGAGCACTGTGTCAGACTGGAGAGAATACACCACTTCCTGCAGGACATACAGCACCTGATAAGTACTGGTAGACTGGAGAGAATACACCACTTCCTGCAGGACAGCGTCTGAAAACCTGAAAACTATCTCTATATATTTTTATGTTATACAGGTTTGTGATCCTTTGTTTTGTGGATATCATTTCCAAATGGACCATAGTGAGTGGTAATGGGGGAGCCAACTTTATGCTGCACGTCGCTCCTGAGAACCTTCACATATTATTGCGTCTCTTGAGTGTCCTGTAATCTGACAAGAAATGGCCGTGCATGACCGATGTAGACAATCCCTGCTCTCTCACATGCAGCTGCGATCCCCAATATCAAAGCTCACATCTTACATGATAGAATGCTGCACATTACATACTAGAATGCTCCCACATACATACTAGAATGCTCCCGCCTTACATACTAGAATGCTCCCACATTACATACTAGAATGCTCCCGCCTTACATACTAGAATGCTCCCACCTTACATACTAGAATGCTCCCGCCTTACATACTAGAATGCTCCCGCCTTACATACTAGAATGCTCCCGCCTTACATACTAGAATGCTCCCGCCTTACATACTAGAATGCTCCCGCCTTACATACTAGAATGCTCCCGCCTTACATACTAGAATGCTGCACATTACATACTAGAATGCTGCACATTACATAATAGAATGCTCCCACCTTTTATAATAGAATGCTCCTGTCTTACATAATAGAATGCTCCCACCTTACATACTAGAATGCTCACACCTTACATACTAGAATGCTCCAACCTTTTATAATAGAATGCTCCTGCCTTACATAATAGAATGCTCCCACATTACATACTAGAATGCTCACACATTACATACTAGAATGCTGCACATTACATACTAGAATGCTCCCACCTTTTATAATAGAATGCTCCTGCCTTACATAATAGAATGCTCACACATTACATACTAGAATGCTCCCACCTTACATACTAGAATGCTGCACATTACATACTAGAATGCTCACACCTTCCATACTAGAATGCTCCAACCTTTTATAATAGAATGCTCCCATATTACATACTAGAATGCTCCCACCTTACATACTAGAATGCTCCCACCTTACATACTAGAATGCTCCCACCTTACATACTAGAATGCTCCCACATTACATACTAGAATGCTCTCACCTTACATACTAGAATGCTCCCACCTTACATACTAGAATGCTGCACATTACATACTAGAATGCTCAAACCTTACATACTAGAATGCTCCCGCCTTACATACTAGAATGCTGCACATTACATACTAGAATGCTCCCACCTTACATACTAGAATGCTCCCACATTACATAATAAAATGCTCCCACCTTACACACGAGAATGCTCACACATTACAAAATAGAATGCTCTCGCCTTACATAATAGAATGCTTAAACCTTTTATACTAGAATGCTCCCGCCTTACATAATAGAATGCTGCCCATTACATACTAGAATGCTGAACATTACATAATAAAATGCTCCCACATAAAACACTAGAATGCTGAACATTACATAATAAAATGCTCCCATATAAAATACTAAAATGCTCACACCTTACATACTAGAATGCTCACACTTTACACACTAGAATGCTGCACATTACATAATAGAATGCTCCCACCTTACATACTAGAATGCTCCCACATTACATACTAGAATGCTCCCACATTACATACTAGAATGCTCCCACATTACATACTAGAATGCTCCCACATTACATACTAGAATGCTCCCACTTTACATACTAGAATGCTGCACATTACATACTAGAATGCTCACACCTTACATACTAGAATGCTGCACATTACATACTAGAATGCTCCCACCTTTTATAATAGAATGCTCCCACATTACATACTAGAATGCTCACACCTTACATTCTAGAATGCTCACACATTACATACTAGAATGCTCCCACCTTTTATAATAGAATGCTCCCACATTACATTCTAGAATGCTCCCACCTTACATAATAGAATGCTGCACATTACACACTAGAATGCTGCACATTACACACTAGAATGCTGCACATTACATAATAGAATGCTCCCACCTTTTATAATAGAATGCTCCTGCCTTACATAATAGAATGCTCCCACATTACATAATAGAATGCTCCCACATTACATACTAGAATGCTCCCACCTTACATACTAGAATGCTGCACATTACATACTAGAATGCTCCCACCTTACATACTAGAATGCTCCAACCTTTTATAATAGAATGCTCCCACCTTACATACTAGAATGCTGCACATTACATACTAGAATGCTCAAACCTTACATACTAGAATGCTCCCACCTTACATACTAGAATGCTCCCACCTTTTATAATAGAATGCTCCCACATTACATACTAGAATGCTCACAGATTACATACTAGAATGCTGCACATTACATACTAGAATGCTCAAACCTTACATACTAGAATGCTCCCACCTTTTATAATAGAATGCTCCCACATTACATACTAGAATGCTCCCACCTTACATACTAGAATGCTCCCACCTTTTATAATAGAATGCTCACACTTTTTGCGGCTGCTCGGCCTTTTCTATTGTCTTTTATGTAGAAAATATTCCTAAACACTTTGTGGAAATGTAAAGACTAATAAAACCTGGTAATCTGTGTATTCTAAGATGCCACCAAGCTGAGTATTAGGAGTTAAAAGCATGTAATAGTGAGAACTGTGGGACTCCTCTGTCCTAGTCCCGGTTTTGTACCCAAACAAGAGAGAAAAGATCAGATTTCAGAGTTGTGAAAAGAGGATTTATAGCTCACAGAAGAGAAGCACTTAACCTGAGAGGAGTCGGGATCTAGTGTCAGACCGAGGAGAGGGACCAATGACAATGGAGCAGTACACGGACATGAGCGGGGACCGGACTTTACTGAGATGCTCTACAGCCAGACATACAATTATATAGAGATATAAAGGGCAGAAAGATTCAAAAACTTTTCACTCAATATAAACTGGCAATAACATGGCCTGCACCTTATACAGCACGATCGGCTGATGGTGCGGCGGCCATCGTTCTCTTAAAGATACTCCTGAGGAGTCTCCCTGTCCGGCAGCCGAGCTCTGGGGGTACTGGGGTCTTGGATTCCCATAGATAACCTCTTCTGCTCAGGGAAGTTTTTGTCTCGGCCAGAGATGTCCGCACTGTGTCAGACTGAAAATAAAACAATATTTCCTGTAGCACATACAGCAGCTGAAAAGTATGGGAATAATTGAGATTTTTTTTTTTAATAGAAGTAAATTACAAATCTATATAACTTTCTGACACCAGTTTATTTGAAAGAAAAAGATTTTCTCAGGAAAGAACATTAACAATTTATAGCAATATAGATGGCCAGAAAGTGAGGGTGAGAGATTCAAAGCTCTGCTCCTGTGCCGTCAATCGCAGTGCAGGGAGAGAGCAGCAGACATCACAGGCAGAGAGGCGCACTAGTCCTATATACTTTGTTTATATTTAAACATCTATAATTTCTTTTTATGTTTTTTACAGTGCAAATAAATTTGTGGTTAGATTGAGAAATAGGGTTTTTGTATGTTTTTCAAATGCACTTTTACTTTCAAAATTGCTGTAAAAATGATGCAATTTTACAGCGAATAGTGCAAATTTACCTAAAAGGACACAATTTTTTACTTGAAATTTCTAGAATTTTTTCTAAAAATGCTCAGTTTTTAAGTGTAAATTTGCGGTAAAAAAAATAATGCATTTTTGGGACTGGTACAAATTTTTATAAAATTGTTTTTTTTTTTTACAGCAAATTTGCTTAAAATAGTGACACCTAGTGGCCAATGTTATAACCTTCAATTTCACAGAGAAAAATACTTTTTTTTTTTTTTAATCTAAAGTGAATTACAAATATATAGGTATTGATGTCTCTGTCAGAATATGCAAAGCGGTTTTTAATGCCAGCGACCATTTAAAGTAGTTATTTTTTATGAGCTTATCCTACCCTGGGCTGCACGTGTCTGGAACATGACAGAAGTTTGCCACCACATTTTTGTTTATGTAATCCCTAAGGGAGTATTCCCACACTGCAGCTCCCACATGGGCCAGAAGTATGCCCCCCATGTCATTATCAATAGATTGCACATCCCTCTAGTTACACAGCGCCCCCCAGTCTGGACAGCACCTTGTGAGTAAACACACCTGGATATTCTGCATACTGAACATGTATAACAGAGAGTTGTGATGAGAGAAAAATGTTGCCCCTGGCCGGACTTCTGCTTTAAGTTTATATTAGGCAATCATTAGCTTCTTAAAGGGGCGGTCCAGTAAATAGGACATGACCGCAGCCAGTGATTGGGCACCTGGATAACAGAGGCTGGGGAGGAGTCAGGGAGGTAAGTACAGGCAGCCAGGGAATAGTTATATAAAATAGGCAAGCCCCTCAGGAATAGAGCACCTTGCAGAACTGGAGGAGGTTTGATGAAAACATTGCTTCACAGGATGATTTTTTTTAAGCTCCATATTCACTGTGTGTTTATTGAGTGTTTTCAGTATAGAATGTTTTTGTGTTTTTTTTTTTTTGCATATTTTTCAGTATGCAGCTTATTTTATTTCCCATAGGCGTCTATATAGGACCTGAAAAATGCTGGAAAAAAATCATGTTACAAAACATATAAACTGAGAAAATGCCTGATGGGGTCTTACCATATGGGCTAAGGGGCAGGTAAGGAGTGAAATCTCCCCGACTATGACTGAGATACCGAGAAACTGGTTTATTTCTGTAAAATAATATAGAATGAAGGGAATTCCCATTTTAGGAATCCACTGCGGCACTGAGTGATTACTGCCATCTAGTGGAGAAAAGAGTCATTGCAGGTTATATTATTACCTATAGACGCCCCCCCCTCATAATGGGGGGTCCGGGGTATCAGTGTTATATTATCACCTATAGACGCCCCCACACCTCATATTGATGGGTCCAGGGTATCAGTGTTATATTATTACCTATAGACCCCCGCCCCCTCATAATGGTGGGTCAGGGGTATCAGTGTTATATTATTACCTATAGACCCCCCCTCCCCCTCATATTGATGGGTCCAGGGTATCAGTGTTATATTATTACCTATAGACGCCCCCACACCTCATATTGATGGGTCCAGGGTATCAGTGTTATATTATTACCTATAGACGCCCCCACACCTCTCATAATGGTGGGTCAGGGGTATCAGTGTTATATTATTACCTATAGACCCCCGCCCCCTCATAATGGGGGGGTCCAGGGTATCAGTGTTATATTATTACCTATAGACGCCCCCACACCTCTCATAATGGGGGTCCAGGGTATCAGTGTTATATTATTACCTATAGACCCCCCCCCCCCTCATATTGATGGGTCCAGGGTATCAGTGTTATATTATTACCTATAGACCCCCCCCCCCTCATATTGATGGGTCCAGGGTATCAGTGTTATATTATTACCTATAGACCCCCCCCCCCCCCCCTCATATTGATGGGTTCAGGGTATCAGTGTTATATTATTACCTATAGACGCACACCCCTCATAATGGGGGGTCCGGGGTATCAGTGTTATATTATTACCTATAGATGGGCACACCCCCTTATAATGGGGGGTCCGGGGTATCAGTGTTATATTATTACCTATAGACGCACACCCCTCATAATGGGGGGTCCGGGGTATCAGTGTTATATTATTACCTATAGACGCACACCCCTTATAATGGGGGTCCGGGGTATCAAGTGTTATATTATTACCTATAGACGCACACCCCTCATAATGGGGGGTCCGGGGTATCAGTGTTATATTATTACCTATAGATGGGCACACCCCCTTATAATGGGGGTCCGGGGTATCAAGTGTTATATTCTCTGACGCCTGATTTCTGCACTTTAAAGATTTATATTTCTTATTTCTCTGATCGCCCCCATTACTGAGCGGCTGTCACTGCAGAGACGGGTTCAGGATGTCAGCAGCGACTGCGGTCAGTGGCAGGATGACAGCGGGGGAGCGTGGAGAGGTAAGCATCATCTTCATTATCTACTGTATATATGCTGGAACATCCCCTCAAAGCAAGGGATGAAGCATGAAGAATGCTAACAACGATCATGGAGCCATCAAATGGAGCTGGCCGTCACATCATAGAAGATAGTCAACCAAAGAGTAATATTCCTAGATCTACGGGATCAACGCACTAAAAGCAATCTGGAATTAGGGGACAGAATTACGTTAAAAAAACAAAAAAAAAAAACAACCCACACAAACCTTTAAGACGACCACAGGGCTTATTTATATACAGTTTTAGTCGGCACTCGTCCAGGTTTCTCATCACTGCGACAGCGTCCGCCTGTCAATCATAGGACATGTAATGGGCCCCGGGACACCAGATCTCCCTCTGCTGAGGGCGGATAATGGTGCGGGCAGAGACGGGTGTGTAATGAAGGGACCATCTGTGTCTGGAAGATCATGGACACTGTGGGAGCTGCCTGTGCCCATCGAGGAATCAAACCGTCCTTTCTACGGTTTGTACAGTGTGTCCATGCTCTAACGTAACCACATCCCAGATGATGGGCAACGTGTCAACCTGGCCATCCTGGTCCTCTCAGTCCAGTCATACACCCTCTCATAGTATGTGGCCGTGAGTGTGTCACGTGATGCACGTCTAACAGGCAATGATCTCTCGCAAAAAGGTACAATACCCAAAAGTAGCCTCGGAGCCTTTGTATTTATTTTTTTAGGGCACGAGAGAAGCCGTTTCCTCCCCTTTTCTGGTACCCAGCGCCCATCCATCCATTGCTGCAGGCCAAGTTTTGCATCAATCTGACATTTCCAACTTTAGTTTCTTTTTTTGGGCAATGATTATAATTTTGAAGTATTGATTTATTGATGATCCTTAAAGCAGCCAGACCCCCGACTTTCTCCTGTAGACTTAGTAAATCTCCCGGCAATTTTTTGGCATTTTTTATAGACCCCCATAGTCGTGTCCTGCACGTGGAGACTGTTCCCCCATCTTTATTAATCACAGGGAATCATTGTATTACTTCCTATTCATATAATGGGGGAAGGTGGGGGCACCCATCTAACTGTTGTAGAAGAGTCCCCCTTAATGGAGATTAGCGGGGGTCTTAAAGGTCAGCTCCCTATCTGCCATTTATCTCCTATGCAATCAATGGGTTTAAAAAATGGTTTCGTTCAGCATTAAAGTCCGTCAGACTAAAAAAGTTTTGTCAGAAAAATTCCAACATAATGTGTCTTTTCCATCTCCGCTCATTGTAGGTTAGCGCTAAAGTTGGAGGTCCTAACAAACTCCTGACGCCTCTCTCTGTATTCAGACTTAGGGGAGATCCGGGATGGTAACTACACTATATAAATAAAAGTAATTTACAAATCTACAGAACTTTCTGAAACCAGATGATTTTTAAAAAACTGTGGGGGAGATTTATAAAACTGGTGTAAGGTAGAACTGTCTTAGTCGCCCCCGGCAACCAATCAGATTCCACCTTTCAAAGAATCTGTGAGGAATGAAAGGTAGAGTCTGATTGGTTGCCGGGGCGACTAAGACAATTCTACTTTACACCAGTGTGATAAATCTCCCCCTGTGTGTGTTTTCCGGAGTTCCCCTTTAAGCACATAAAGAAGAGAGTTCAGTGAGTTGTTTCCAGAAAAAAACATTTTACCATCTGGCAGTAAGATGGATATAATAGCAGCCGCGTCATAGTGAATACCAGAAAAATAACTTATAATGACCCCCATAGATAGTTTGTGCCAATAGGGTCCTTATCGCCGGCACAGGGGTCTCATCTCATTCTCATCACGTTTGGGACAAAGCAAATTAAAGTCAATTGCAAGGCGGCTCTTCTCTCTATAGAATGGTGTCGTCCAATGTCATTGGGGGTCTGTGTCACTCAAAATGCGGCATGTTCTAGCTGGTGGAGAACCGAAATAGGCTATGCTTAACTCTCCGCACTCCCCCAGCTTCCTCTTTGGGTCCCCGGCTGAACAATCTCACCTCTTTAATACGGACTCATCTAGACAGCCTGCTCAGCAGGTCAGATGGGACAGCACTACGGCCAGTGATTGGCCAAGTGGGCGGTAACCGCCGAGATGAGTCCGTCTTAAAGTGGAGGCAGAATCGTTCAGCCGGGGACCCGAAGATGACGCAGGACGACACTGGGGGAGCGCGGAGAGGTAAGGATAGGCTGTTTATGTTCTCTCCCAGGGCAGCAACATATTAAAAGTTTAAAATGAGCACAATATCCCTTTAAGACACCAAAAGGAGCGTGGAAAGTGCAGACTGGGACAAACGTCCTGGCTGTGGAATTAAATGTGTCAGGTTAAAACTCCAAGCAGAACAGATGATTAAACAGAAGAGATGGACAATCTACAAACGTTCTTGGTAAAATTGTATTTTTGACATTTGTACACTTTGTTACAAAACTGTATAGTACTAAAATTATTTCATTTCTTTTTCTTAATCATAAATTTGGTCAGAAACTTTACATCCATGTGCATTTTCTGGACAGATACAAAAACAAGGTTTTTTTGTGTGTGTGTTAGATATATTCATTGATTACCCCGATAACACTCAACGTAAGACTCGTCTTAAGATAAATATATTAGTAAATAAATATTCTGAGAACATTTCCATAAATGAAGAAGGGCAGACATATACATAGAACATACACACTGGCGCTGCTCTCCTCTTCAGCTTTTTACAAAACAATTTTAAAATTATTAAAAAAAGAAAAAATTCTTACTGGTAGAAGCTTTGATTGGAAAAGATACATCCCAAAATAGGTTTCCTCATAATATTCTTAAGTGCTACACAATATCTGTTAAAGCTGCAGTACCAAAAGGCGAGACAAGAACATACAAATACAAAAGTCAGTATTTAAGTTAAAAAAAAAATAATAATTTAAGTTTGCTCCCTTAAAAATATTTTCACTTTTTTTTTTTTTTACACAAATCTCTAGCAAATTCTTCTGGTTATTGTGGTTCTAGTCTAACAAATGTTATTACTGTGGCCTTTTATAAAAGAAAATATTCAATAACCAATGATGAATTAACGTCTATGTAACTTTTATAGCAAAAACTTGTGTATAAAACACAAAAAAGTATGTAAAGTTGTGTAAAAAAAAAAAAAAAAAAAAAAAAACCTATGCGATTGGCTGTTGTGAATAACGTCTCCACTACATGAGGCCTCGTCTGTGACTTCTAGATAGCAAAGGGTTCAATGGCAATAGATGGATCTTATAGACCCCGATACACAAGGCACTTCTGGGGGCAGGAAGGTGAAAGAATTGGCAAACGCTCCCAATGTAATAAAACAAACCAAACTGTAGGCCGCAACTCTTTAACCCCTACTACACCACTCAGACAATGGCTGCACAGTAACAACTAATGCACAGCTCTCTATAGAGGCCTCCATGATGCGAGGATCGCCCTGATGAAACGTCCATTGGGTCATTGCTGAATGACTCGTCAAAGCCGCCATTGGTTCCTTGGTGGCTGACAGATCATTGCACATAAAGGCACTTTGTTTTTGCAGCTGTAAATGTTCTACAAACCCGACGGTCGCAGCTTCATAGCCACCAAGTGCATTTTATGGACGTAACACAAAGGTGGCCGAATGCAAGATATAATAGCGACTCTGTTTCCTTCCACAAAAAAAGTTAATTTCTAATGGGAGGGGGGGGGGGGGGGTCAAGTAATAACATTGCCAATATTCACACAGTCAAGAAGCCTGTAGGTCCGCCAACCATCCATATTCATAGTACATCAATCTATCCGGCTCATACGGACCTACCAAGGATCTAAGGAGATACACAACACTAATCCCGACAGGTTTTAGTGCCTGGTCTAAGAGGAAACTAAGGTTACTAGCAGCCTCATCATCATCACGGTCAGTGCAGGCGAGAGCTGGGAGGCTTTGCTGCTTAATATAATATGTGAATAATAGAATTATCAGGAATTGAACAGAAATTGTTACATTGTGTTAGATCAGCTCGATACTTCGGATTAGTACAAGTTATCAGGAACAATTTAGTACTGCGATTCAACACACATCAGAGCAACGAGTCCCCGATCTGATGTCAGCTGAAAGTATCAGCCAAAGCCGGTGCTACCCTGAGCTTATTACACAGCCGTCCGCTCGAGAACGGACACCGCAAAGGTCTCTTCTCCTACAGTAGTATTAGCAATCAATGAGTTAACTTTACATTCTCGGCTCCTTTACCAGACCCGGGCACTAGACCAATGCCAAATGATAACTGCAATTAAATATATATATTATATATACTGTATAGTGTAGTATATATGTAGTGTATAGTATATAGCTTCTATATAGGGGAGGCCCGGCTAGTGGTCAGTACTGCACCAATTCAGCCCAATATACCAGTACAGGCTCTTACAATTACCATTCTGGAGGAACATTTGCATTATTATTAGACAGAGGTCAGAGGTCACGGATCCTGGTTGCTCTGTTTTAGGAAATATGCTGCCAATTAAAGTCTGGACCAACTTTAATCTATATAATCTTTTAATATATATATTTTTATAGGTCTGTGATGTGTTATTCCAGTTATTCTAAAAACATATGACTCAATAACCAAGTGGGTGTTACCAGCTGGGGGCGTGTCTCTACACAGTCAAACCATCCAATCAGAGCGGACCGTGCCAAACACACCCCCAACTGGTAACACCCACTTGGTTATTGAAAGCATTAACGGCAGAGTGATTGTTATTTCATCTGGAATATAAGTATTTACTACACAGCCCAGGTGCGGAGGGGTGACCGCTCCCTTCAGGACAATACGTATTGTGTATTGCAGTGTAACTATTCAGCACCGCGTATTGCCATCAGAGAACGCAGTCTATGAAGTCCGTACAAGACCAGTGACTGCGGCCGATGTGGCCAGAGCCGGTGATCCTGCGCGGCGGATGCAGCAAAGGGAACGAAGATCCAACACAGCAAAAATCTACTAAAGATTCTATACAAAGTAACTACCGTTTCCAATATCGCCACCTAACCTGGAAAAACGAGACCAGAAGGCACCAAATCTGCTACAAAAGCTGCTGTTAGCGTCACCAAGACAATAGTCGCCTTTGTGTAGTGGCCCATTCACTTTAATGGGAACCTGTCTGGACCCTTCATGCTTTTTCCTGCTGGACTGACCCCTCCCCCGAGTCTAGGATACAGCCGGAAGCTGGCAGGACGGGCCCCGGGCCCTCTGCGGAGCCGGCTGGTAACCAATGGATGGCTTGTTTCGCAGGATTTCGCAGGCACTCGGTGTTTAGATTGGTTTGTTAAACAATAAAAGCAACAAGGAAACATATAATACACAAAATCCCATCATCCTTCAGTATAAGGCAGCGGTGGCAGCAGCTTAGGGACATAAACAGGCCAGACAGGTCCCCTTTAAGAAGCAGTGGTCAATGTGTACATTATAGTTTTTTTTGTTTGTTTTTTTTTAATTAAAGGGGAAGCTCCAGGTTTTTATTTCTATTGCTTCAAGGACTAGTATATGTATTATTTACTAGAAGCTTCTCCCTCCAGCCCGTGTCTCCCCCTAGTCTACGTCACACGTGTTATCCCGACATTATAGGGATCACCATATCCCCTCAGCGGCTGCACAGATCCCTGCTTATTATTCATTCCGCTGCTAGTAGGTGACCCGGCCCCTTTAACCCCCCCCGGCCCGGAGCATACATGACCTGCGTGGCGGCACGGCAGCCTGTGCACTGATTGCGACCGGCGGGAGCCTCACATGCAGCCGCATCGCTGAGCAGGTAATGTATGCGGGCGGCGGGGGGATTAAGGGGCCGGGTCACATACTGGCAGCTGAATGAAATTTCCGCTGTGGGTATGTGACCCATTCAACTTCACAGTACATGGATTTGCAACAGATTTTGTGGAAAACTCGCAGCGTGAAATCTGCTGCGAATCCCGTACGTATGAAGCTACCCGGAAACTTTAAAAGAAGAAAGATTAACAGAGACGCTGCTTAAAATAGAACCTATCGCCTCCTGAGAAACCAGGTTTATAAAAAAAAAAAATATATAGAAAACTCCTCATACAATGCGATTCCCCCAGTTCTCAGCTGCTACTTTCTGCTGAAGACACAAAAATCTGTGTGTGAGTTATTCTCTCCCCCTCCCTTCTGAGACGGCTGATGTAAAGAAAGTCTCTGGCTGGCTTTATCTGCAACACTGTAGACTTTTTTATAATGCTGGGAGGGTTAGAATAACCCTCCCAGCATTACAAAGAAGCTACAATGATGCAGATACATCCAGCCAGGGACTTTTTTACATCAGCCGTCTCAGAAGGGAGGGGGAGAGAGAGGAAAGTTCAGCAGAAAGCAGCAGCTGAGAACTGGGGGAAGGAGACTAAATAGATAATAACAAGTATGGAAGAAATTGTTAGTCTCACCATGTGCAGCAACATATCAGAAGTTATGTTTAAAGTGAATGGATTGGCTACACAATGGACGCCTACTCGGGTGTTAAGACCATCAGAACTCATAGATCCAGTGAATAGGAACACATTTACATTAAATTTAGACAGTGCCCCTAGTGGAGGCGTCTATCCTGTGAAAGAAACCAATATTCATGAAAACATTCATTAGAGAACAGGCAACACCGGCCCGACCGGCACAACGGCCGCCTTCTCTATGGTACGAGCACGACAAGAACATATTGCTTACTGATCTATAAACACAGACCCTTCTAGAAATATGGCATTAAAAAAACAAAAAAAAAACACATTTTAAATATATTTGCATTGCACAAATACATTCATGTAAAAAAATTATTATTGTAACATAAAAGTGGTTTTAGCTTATGATCATTACAAAGAATGCACCATAAATATAAACTGCAGCTCGAAGGAATACAAATCCGGACAAAGGCTCAACTTAAATACAAAACCAGTCCCCTGTGAAGAGGCAGAGAAGAACAACCGTAACCCCTTTATCGCTCTTTTTGTGTTTTTTTTTCAGGCTTCGTAGCCAACAGATAAAAATAATATTAATATTTTCTTGTTTATTTTATTGAAAAAATATATATCTCTTTTTCATCAGGAAAAGACAGTTCTTGCTCATGTACAAACTCACAAAGAAAAAAAAAATTCTAAAAACAGCAACCAAAAATAATAGATATTTATATATATATTTATATATATATTTATAAAATAAAAAGATGCAAAAAACACCTAAACATATAACACAGATTCTCCAATTGCTGAGTCCAGGGAATAAAGCAGGTAAGAGTGGTTGTACTGTGTGGTGGATTCCAGATCACGCTGCATTGTTAAGTCCAACTTTTGTTAAAATACGTAGAAAAAAAATGTGATTTTTTAAAAATTCTTCTTTTAATAAAAGTTCAGTAAATAATCCACAAGATTGGATCTAATCCTAGTAGTTTGTATCCTTAGTGCTCAGTCTTTGTCTGTGGGGTGGCAGCCTGCGGGACGTGGAACAAGACAGAGAGATAAATGACATTGAAATCTTCCTGTTTGAGGATTAATAATATTATAGACAATTAATAATATAGACAATTAATATTATAGACAATTAATATTATAGACAATAATATAGACAATTAATATTATAGACAATTAATAATATAGACAATTAATATCAGACAATCCCAACAATAACCCTGATAGTGACACTAAGGCTCGTACTGTGGCTGCAAATCCCTGCTGAGAGTCCAGGACATGGGACGGATACATCCATATTAGACTAGTGTGACCCCGGCGTTAAAGCGTTGTGTACCCGTTGTGTAAATGTCATTTTTCAGAAATCAATAAGGATCAATAGTACAAAAGATTATAGGAAACTCTGTAATAGGTCTTATTAAGTAAAAGAGTTTCCTTCTGTCCTCAAAAAGCTGTTTTTTCTACCCCCCCCCCTCACTTCAGAAGAAGCAGGATTGCTGTGTCCATTATGCTCTATGGAGGGGGGGGGGGAGTGATCACTGAGAGGAGAAAAGGCAGCCCTGCGCAGCACATCATCCTGCAATCTAAAAACAGCAACCAAAAATAATAACGCTGTGGAATCTGTTGGCGCTATACAAATAAATATTTATTATTGCCTCCCAGATAAGCAGCGACCTTTCCGACCTGTGATTTAGTGGTTTATGTGCCCAGACAGTCTCCAAACTGTACAGCTGCTTCTCTGCTCTTCCGGCTCACTCATCCCCCTCGCCGCTCCCCCCTGCATAGTTTATAATGGACTCAGCAAACCCGCCATCACTTTGCGTCTCTGTAATGTAGACGGCTTTGCCTGATATGAGCAGCTGTGAGATGATGGTTGTGCTGTCATCTCATTCTTGCTATGAAATCTGGGGCCGACAACATGTGACTGCATGATGCTTTTTGACAGGAACGAAGCCGGCCAGCAGCAGCTAGATATGTAAGTCACCAAGAATACAACGGACGTGCCGACCTCCAGGACAACAATCCTCAGGCTACAGGGCATACAATGGCAGGCCAGAATGGATAATAATGAATATCTAAGCCACATACTGTGCACTAGTCACTACTATACTGTAACCACTGTATATACACAAACTAAATATTATAAAACTAGTTACTAGGAACTGTCCAGAGCAGCAGCAAATCCCCATAGAAAACCTCTCCTGCTCTGGACAGTTCCTGACATGGACAGAGGTGGCAGCAGAGAGCACTGTGTCAGACTGGAGAGAATACACCACTTCCTGCAGGACATACAGCAGCTGATAAGTACTGGAAGACTGGAGATTTTTATTTAATAGAAGAAAATTACAAATCTCTGGCGCCAGCTGATTAAAATGTATTTATTTATTTTTTGCTGAATTATCCCTTTAAGGCTAAAATATTCAGTAACTACAGATCATCACCTGTGACATTTCCAGATCCCTCTGTTCCTGTGTCTCGGCACAGGGCTCGCGTCTCCTCCACTAGTACACAACAAGGTCCTTCTTGGCAGTAAAGTACCTCCTCCTCCTCTTCATCACCTTCCATCTCCCAGGCGACATGTCCCACACAATTTATGCCACCCTCGTAGCCTGGATCTTCGGGAATGATGGGTATTGGTTGACCAGCCTCGCACCCGGCCACCGTAGCAGCAGCTGCCGCCGCCGCCGCCTCGGCCAGGGCGTACTGGATGCTGACTGCATAGTCCTCAGAGTAGCAGCTCCCATGATTTTCCTCATAGAGGCAGCAGGTTCGGGCAGAGTGGCCAAGAACTGACCCTGGTTCTGTCCGTTGTAAAAGGCTGGAGGTAACACTGTACAAGCCTCCACTGGAGGCCGCAGCTGTTGCTTGTTGGGGTTCAGGGCCCATATACAAGTTTGTGCAGTCCGGACTGGGATCCCCAGGAGGCCTCTGAAAACAACAAGGGCAGCCCTTCTCAGGCCCCCGCCAGTCTCTTCCACCTCCTTGTGAGATGGAGCAAGAGGCTTCTGGGACCAACCCGGAGGCCACCGCAGCCCCTCGCCGCTCCAGGGAGGAATTGCTGCTGTAATTCATCTCCAGGCTGCAACTGGACAGCCGATCCCGAGAGGAAGAATGTGGGAAGTTCTGGTGGGGTCTGCAATCGGACCGACCTCTTCCAAGTCCAACCTCCCCCCCACACGTGGTGGCATCCCCTACTCCAGTCCGAGCAGGACTTCGACTCCTGTACACATAGGGATCAAAGTCGCTACTGAGAGAGCTGCGGAAGGTGGAGCAGCTGCCGTACACTCCCTGGTTGCTGGCCTCTGTGCAGTCCAGCATGGAGTCATTAGATGAGGCATGTCCCTGCGCCGAGCTGGTGCTGGAACTGGAGCTACTGTCACTGCACGGCACGTCAGCTAAGTAACCGCTGCAAACCGATCGATGCTGGTGCTGACTATGAAGGTAGCAGCTCCCGCCAGATGATGCAGGGGCCATGTGCATCATGGTGGGGGCAGGCTGATATAACAAGTTAGTACCCGTCTGAAAGGGATGATTCAAGCCCTTCTCTATTCCTCTGGGCATCGGACCGGCACCTGCCATTTCCTGGTGATGGGGGTAACTCAGCCCCTGGAAGTAGTAGTGCTGGTACATGGTTTCATATTGAGAGTAACAGGTGGCAGTGTTGAAGCCTCTTCCTCCATACTTAGAACGCCGGAAGCCGTGACCAGCTTGTGCATATGGTGCGTGTTCCAGATCGCAGTGGTGGCCCGGAGCCGACTGATCTATCGATACAGGCCTGTATCCGGTTAGAAAAGGAGGCTCCACCGGTCGCTCCACAGTGAGTACCGTGATGGGATTGCCATGTGGGCCCATGCTGGTGCGGGTTGGGTATGCAGCAATAGGTCCGGTTCGTTGTACCCGTCCTGGGTAGTGGACTGGCAAGATGACCCGCTGTTGCTGTTGGTGTCGCCCACGGTTGCCCGAGCTGTCGACACACACAGGACCATGACCTCCTTTCTTTTGCTCTGTCATGGAAGAAAATAAGATAATTTAGTCTCCACACTGTAGCAGGATACAGAAAACCAACCAAGGCTTTTACTATGAGGTCTGTAAACAATAGGAGGCTCTAGAACGTCACGTCTATCATCTATAGAACACAAGAGAAATGACCAGAAACCAGGAGCCACGACAACACAGGTCCCACTCACCTATGATATTGTGCCTGCAATGGGGACAGGTGTGATTCTGGAGAAGCCAGGGGTCCACGCACCTCTTGTGAAAGCGATGTGTGCAGGGAATGACTCTCAGCTCCTAGAGAGGAAAGAAATATACATCAGACTCCGAGAAGACACGGCTGGAATCTTATAGGGACACCGCTAGATGGAAAAGGACTGAAGGGTGAGTATTACCTGAAGAGGGTGAGAAGTAACCGTGCAGAAAAAACTATTGCCTAGGAAGTCTACTGCAGCGCGTCAAGTCTACTGCCCCCCCTCAAGCCTACTGCCCCCCCCTCAAGTCTACTGCCGCCCCTCAAGTCTACTGCCCCCCCTCAAGCCTACTGCCCCCCCCTCAAGTCTACTGCCGCCCCTCAAGTCTACTGCCGCCCCTCAAGTCTACTGCCCCCCCCTCAAGTCTACTGCAGCGCGTCAAGTCTACTGCCCCCCCTCAAGTCTACTGCCCCCCCTCAAGTCTACTGCCGCCCCTCAAGTCTACTGCCGCCCCTCAAGTCTACTGCCGCCCCTCAAGTCTACTGCCGCCCCTCAAGTCTACTGCCCCCCCTCAAGTCTACTGCCAGCTTGTAATGACTTCTGCTTTGACTTGTAATAATGAGCTGCTCTACATCAGGTTCATGCAGCAGAGCCCAGCCTATACACATGAGCTGGCTCTTACCTCCCCATCTATATATTTCTCCAGGCATATGGCACAGTCTGAGGTGGAGCTGCTGCTGAGTGTATCCAGACCCCCGCAGCTACCCTCGCGAGGTACTTTGCACTTGGCTTTGAATTTTCTGGTCTCCATTTTTTCCAGTGCTTGGACGGCCATCCTGTTCATGGAGTTCTGTAAGAGAAGAACATCCCTCTAAATACTCAGATCAATCAACCAATCCTAACACACAAGTACGGGCACCATGTGAGAGCCGGTCTGCCCAAACACAGGGACTTCAATCCCCACCTCACTGCAGGAGATGGTCTCTACCGTAAGGGTCATATTACACGGCCCGACATGAGCTGTAAGTGAGCGCTGTTCTGCAAGATTGCAACTCGCTAACCAAGGCCTATACACAGCAAGGGCAAGTATTACTTACCTGACCAGGCTCCCCCGTGTCCTCCCGCCTTCTCCCCCCCACATGTCTCGGCAGTAACAGGCCGCTCAGCCAATCACTGACTGAGAAGGGTCAGAGTCACGGCCAGTGATTGGCTGAGCGGTCTATTACTGCATGTGAGCGGGGAGAAGCCGGGAGGACGCTAGGAAGCCTGGACAGGTAAGTCTACCTTTATTATTTTCTATATATACGATCATCAGCCGCCATCCGTGCACCTCCTATTACACGTAGGGATGTGCGGTTGGTGGAGGACGACTTATAAACCTGCTGAAGGACAACGATCAGCCAATGATCAGATCCTCGGCAGATCATGGTCTTTATTACACGGGGTGAAATCGGCCTAATTGGGCAGATAGTCACTTGGAGTAATAGGGCCTGAAGAATCCTAATAGAGGGGCCGATGGCGGCCGACCAAACATGTAAACAAGCGCCAATCAGCTAGATTACTGAGCCTATTACACAATGATTTTAAGCAAGGGCTGTGTGTGTGTGAATATAATATATATATATATATATATATATATATATATATATATATACACACACACACAGCAGGAGAGTGGAGAGGTGATGTATAACAGTTATATACACACACAGCAGGAGAGTGGAGAGGTGATGTATAACAGTTTATTCAATCTTCAGCCGTTGTTCTCGCGTCACTATTACACGTAGTTATTACACACAGCGACGCACGGTCGGCAGCCGATGATTTTAGGTCCGGACCTAAAGACACGATCAGAGACGCTTGTTTTCTCTATTACACGGAGCGATAGTCGGCCATCTTGTCCTGATTTGGCAGATTATGGCTCCATGTAATAGGCCCTCTGCGGCCAGGGATCCGGGCTCGGCCATTAAACAATAAAACAGGAAATTAAAACCAATCATCCCCCCGGAGATTCAGACGCCATTGTCTACCTGACTTCTTCTTTGCTTTAACTTGATCTTGATGAGAAGGATGAGGCAAACCAACGACACCACCACAAAGAAGGCCAAGAAGATGCCCATATCAAAGTATTCAGTAGGTTGCTGAAGAGGAGAAGAAAGACAATCACTGAACACATCCATAAGCTGCAGCTGCAACCTCCGGCCATCGGGGGCAGCGTTCCCTCCATCCTCTCCAGAGACACCAGCCTTACCCGGGGAGGACGATGCTGAATTCTAGCTCGAGCTCCTTTCTGCTTATTGACGATGTTCATGAGTTTTATAGCATCGCTGCCTTTCATATACACAACCGGCCTCTTGAGCGGATCCTCCAGGCCTTGATTCAGCTGCAGGGGAGAAGGAGAATTATGGAGGAAAGGTCCCACCTGCCTGACTAGTGGTGTCATGTAGGATTGGCCAATTACAATGGAAATCCATGGAGTCCGGTGGAGTCGGACTTTTGCACAATTGTGACAATATGTGAAATAAGGCTGGAGGGTTCTGTGACAACTATAGGGTTAACGTGTGTGACTTACAGGGAGTGGTCACAATCTGCAGGCATCATGTTATAGAGCCAAGCGGATGTATATACAGTAGTATATAGCAGTATATATCGTGGTGCGGACATTTATTCATGCAAATCTCTGCTTCTTCTAAGCTAAGGAGTTCGTGGGGTAGTCTGATGGCTATCTGGAACTGTCAATCAGTGAAAAGGACCTCCCACTTGACTACTTGGCCCAGAAGTGAATAAATGACAAGTTATCTTGAAACCTTCCGCACAATCAGCGCCACTCCTCTGTAACATGCCGCCTGTATCTTCTATATGATGGACGTTAAAGAAGTTGTTCAGCAAAATCCACTGGTGCCAGAGATTTGTCATTTACTTCTATTAAAAAAGTCTTTTCATCCGGTACTTATCAGCTGCTGTATGTCCTGCAGGAAGTAGTGTCAGGAACTGTCCAGAGCAGGAGAGGTTTTCTATGGGGGAATTTTTTGGTGGTGAACAACCCCTTTAATGTGGTAAAGTCCTTAAAATGTATAATAAATCAGGTTTTATACGATAAAGTATCCAGATTCTCTCACTTTCATCTCTATGGGGTGATATGTGGAGAAATGCCGGACAACAGAAATAAGACATGAACATCTATGAGTGATCTCCACAACCAGCGACACTACACAGGTCCGTCCACCGGGCACCATGGATCAGCAGATCTATAGAACAGATCACCGGTACACTAGGGCCGGGTCTGCTGACAGATCTGCAGGATATGAACAGGATCAGTGATCAATAACCCCTAAAAACCCGCCAGACCATAAAAACAATACTGACATCTACCTGCTCCACAGCGTCCGGGTTGTCTGAGACATCAAAGATCACGGCTGTGGCCCCTCTCTGCACCGCGCGCTTTGCCTGGAACACAGAAGAAGAAGAATTGTAACAAACATTAGACAATAAACAATAGACTGTATAGAAAGACCATACATAATACATACATGTAATACATAGGCTCTATGCAATGGAATAGTGGAAAAGCCACAGAGCCAGTAAGTTACACTTTGGCCGTGCTCAGAAATAAATAATACCACCACCAGTGAATACAGAAAATGCATGTATTTATGCCTTTCATATTGCACGATGGTCACTTTATTGGCTACATTACTTTACATTATTGCTCAAACTTTGGTCCTAACAATGTGCAGGGAGAAGATTCTGGATGCAATACCCACTTCTTTCCACTAGGGGGCAGACATGTACAGCTTGTAGTAAAACATCCTGGCGGCTCCTGACTAGCTGGATGTTTGTTTCTGCACATAAGATGGGAATAGCCCTCCCTTGTACATCATTCCACCCTGCCCTGACTATATGAACACTAGGGGGCCCCCTCCAATGCCAAGAATGTAGAGGACATAGTGTAACGCTGTGACCGCAGGACGATCCCATTCACGTGAACGGAGCCTTTAGTGTCATCCGTAGAGGAAACAAATATACTGTACATACACCAGCTCCATGGGGAAGAACTGATCCCCAATGATGCCAATAATAAGGCAAAAATTATTTGTCATCAAGACTCTCGCCAAATGACATGATCCCAAAGAGGAGAATACAGATGATCCCACAGGGGAGACTACCGCAGCACTTTACATGGCGCACTGATTCCGCAGCACTTTACATGGCGCACAGATTCCGCAGCACTTTACATGGCGCACAGATTCCGCAGCACTTTACATGGCGCACAGATTCCGCAGCACTTTACATGGCGCACAGATTCCGCAGCACTTTACATGGCGCACAGATTCCGCAGCACTTTACATGGCGCACAGATTCCGCAGCACTTTACATGGCGCACAGATTCTGCAGCACTTTACATGGCGCACTGATTCCGCAGCACTTTACATAGCGCACTGATTCCGCAGCACTTTACATAGCGCACTGATTCCGCAGCACTTTACATAGCGCACTGATTCCGCAGCACTTTACATAGCGCACTGATTCCGCAGCACTTTACATAGCGCACTGATTCCGCAGCACTTTAGATAGCGCACAGATTCCGCAGCACTTTACATGGCGCACAGATTCCGCAGCACTTTACATGGCGCACAGATTCCGCAGCACTTTACATGGCGCACAGATTCCGCAGCACTTTTCATATATATAATCTCCAGTATGTAGACTAAACGTGTTCCTGCATCAGTATAAAAAAGGCAACCAAAAAAAAGGGGCCAAACTAGAAGAGCTGGGATCTGTGGCTTTCACATCTGAGGGTCGGACCCGTCTGAAATCCCTTTGAAGGTTGCGTTCTCAGACGTTACTTTGTGCGGCGCTCTCGGTGGAGCTGTGTGACTGCTGAGAGCACCTATCAAACACATTACACACACTTCATCCATGCACTCCAGCATTCCACAAGCCTCACATATCCGGAACTTTAGGGCTGCTGGCTCCGACCTTGCAGGTTCTCTTGGCAGGAGATCAAAGGCGCAGCCGGCACGGAATGCAATCTCTCGCTCTGTTCTCCTGCTCTTATTCTCCCCCCCCTCCTCTTTCTCCGCTGCTTTCTGTTATTACTTGCCCCCTCTCATCGCTGCTATCCTCTAAGATCATCCTGTATTTATCACAGCGCCGTCGCCATGCGCAGTGCTTTACACGGACATTTCTAAGACGTGCGATTCCGCTCACTAATGAAAACACATGGGAGCGATTTATCGTAACTGGAGCATGGGAAATGTGGAACACTTGCCCATCGCAACCGTTCCGATTTCTGCTCTCATTTTTCGGAAAATAAAAAAACAGCGACCTCATTTTTAGTCTCTGCTTCCCATGAACGGGTTCTGATCAATCTCCTCCATCCCTGGCTGCACAAACGCTGCGGAATAGGGTCGGCGAGGGATCAGCGCTTGTTTACACCGCAGATCTGATATATTAAGTATTTTCACTTCCAAAGGAAAAATAAAGACAGGAGTAAAAAGAAGATAAAGTTACTAAGTGGAGTCGTCTCCGGCCGCCGGGAGCTTCTGGGCAGGAAGTGGTTAATAAGGAGTTCTTTCTGGAGTAATCCGCCCATGTTGTCAGGCTTTAGGGGAGCCCCAGGGAAGAAAGGTGGAGCAAAGAGGAAAAAATCTTTTGAACTTATTTTCCAAGACGCTTTGCCTCTTAATTATGAATGAGTTTCTAACAAGCAGCGACGAGTAGAGGGAGAGTCTACGGAGAAGGCCCGGCCGCCGCAAACACGGAGGAGGCACGGCCGCCGGGAGCACGGAAGAGGCCCGGCCGCCGGGAGCACGGAAGAGGCCCGGCCGCCGGGAGCACGGAAGAGGCCCGGCCGCCGGGAACACGGAAGAGGCCCGGCCGCCGCGAACACGGAGGAGGCACGGCCGCCGGGAGCACGGAGGAGGCACGGCCGCCGGGAGCACGGAAGAGGCCCGGCCGCCGGGAGCACGGAAGAGGCCCGGCCGCCGGGAACACGGAAGAGGCCCTGCCGCCGGGAACACGGAAGAGGCCCGGCCGCCGGGAACACGGAAGAGGCCCGGCCGCCGGGAACACGGAAGAGGCCCGGCCGCCGGGAACACGGAAGAGGCCCGGCCGCCGGGAACACGGAAGAGGCCTGGCCGCCGGGAACACGGAAGAGGCCCGGCCGCCGGGAACACGGAAGAGGCCCGGCCGCCGGGAACACGGAAGAGGCCTGGCCGCCGGGGACATGGAAGAGGCCCGGCCGCCGGGAACACGGAAGAGGGCGATAGAGCTGGAGACTGCCTCCTTATAGACAGATGGAGGGACAACCATTTACATAGATGGCGGTCACCTGGGAATCTGATGTCAGGTTTATTACAGACCAGGGGGATTCTCTGATCTTCTGATCCGTTATATCAAGAATTGATAAGATTGGAATCATCCGTAGCCCGGAGATATCGCAGAGCTCAAAGCAAAGCGATACCGGAGGTGTCTATGGGGAGGATAGCGAGGATAGCGAGGATAGCATTGTTATCCTGGGAACTCCGCACAGTCCCCAAAACACATTCACTCGGACAACGACCCAGGGGACACACGGGCCCCGTCTTCTTATCAGAATGAGAAGCAACTTTACCATTTGAGTCGGCCACAATCTGAGCCTTCCCTCCGAGGAAAACATCAGGAGGATCCGCCATCTATGATGGACGTCACTGAGCGGCCGACGTCACCGAGCGGCTACCTCACCTCCAATGTTAATAACAGATCTATATGCGATATGCCGCTGGGTAGAAAAGCGCAGTCACCTATGGTTTTCTTTACACCGATGTATTCCGGCCCAAACGGACACCATAAAGACGTTCTATAGCTACGACACCAAATGTACAGCTTAAAGGGGTTCTCCAGCACCACAAAACATGGCTGCTTCCTTAGAGAGAAAGCACCGCTCTTGTCTCCAGTTTGGGTGAAGGTTTTGTAACTCAGTTCCATTGAAGTGAATGGAAGTGAAGCTTTAGGTGGAAATCCCACCTGACCTGGAGACAAGAGCTGTGCTGTCTCTGGAAGAAAGTGGCCATGTTGATCTAATGCTAAATTACCCCCTTTAAAAAGAGAAATCTCATGGGGGAGGGGGGGGGGGAAAGAAAAAAAATAAATAAAAAATCAGACCATAAGGAAGAAAGTATACTTACCCGTCCCCGTAGCTCCCCCATAGCGCCGTTCCCACCGCCTACGGATGTCATTCATTGCTGGCTTTCTGGAGGATCATAGTCCGGCTGGTGCCACAACGTCATGGCCCAGCTGACAGATTTCCCGCTCAGCCAGTCAGTGATTGCAATGTGGCCCCGCCCCAGTCACTGATTGGCTGAGAGCTGCAGAAGGCCGGTGGCTGTCAGCTGGACCTGGTAGCAGCACTGCAGGGGCACAGGGAAAGGTAAGTATACTTTATTAGGTTCCCGCACCCCCCTGACTGTGATTTTTTTTTTGTTTTGTGGGACTTCTTTAAATGTGGTGAGGTCAGTGAAGTCTCCAAGAACAATCCATTATAAACACGAGGATGCCGTAATAACCTGATAAAATCCACAGAAACCACACAGACAACTTACTCTTCTACAGGTGACAACAACTACTTATCGGAGGAAGAAAAAAATCTGCATGTATCTCATCATTGTGAATCTACACTTAGATACATGTGCTTAGATACATACATTTATATATAAACAACTCCAATGAATGTAACCATGCACCCTGTAAAATTGGCTGATGGGGTCCGTCTGGTGACGCTGGTTAAAGGCGTAGCTTACCCCAAATTGTTTTCTTTCAAATCCACTGGTTTTAGGAAGTGCCACAGATTTGTAATTTACTCCGATTAAAAAATCTCCGGTCTTCCAGTACTTATCAGCTGCTGTATGTCATGCAGGAAGTGAAGTACTGGATATTTTTTTTTCTTACTATAGAGGTAAATTACAAATGTCTGGCACCAGTTGATTTGAAAGGAAAAACCTGAACTCCCCCTTCTGCTTCGGGATCAAACAGCATTTCTCTGTGCAGCCTATAATGCAGACTGGTGAGCTGACCGGCTGCCCTGTATTCTATGTGAGTCGGTGGAGAAGTGACTGACAAGCAGCGAGCGATCCCTCGCCTTGTGTCCGTCCCGTTAATGTGGCGTCGGAATCGGAATAAACAAACCCGTCCTCCTTACATAACTGCACAAAATAAAAGCAGGGACGTGTCTGCCAAATAGGCCGAGCAGGAACAGGGCGCGAGCTGAACTTCAAGGACACTCAAAGTCCACGCACCCGGCCGTGTGCACCGTTGCATCATCTTCCCTTCTCCTCAGCTTTGCACTGGTAATGATGTTGGCCGACACCGAGAAGGAGGACGTCCGTTGTGTAGACCGAAGTGCGGGGAATAAAGGAGGGATGGGGAACCTCCGACCCTCCAGCTGCTGCAAAACCGCTGGCAATAAAAAAACTTCTTTCAAATCAACCGGTGTCAGAAAGTGCCAAAGATTTGTAACTTACTCCTATATATAAAAAAAAAAAAATCTTCAGTCTTCCAGTACTTATCATCTGCTGTATGTCCTGCAGGAAGTGGTGTATTCTCTCCAGTCTGACACAGTGCTCTCTGCTGCCACCTCTGTCCATGTCAGGAACTGCCCAGAGCAGGAGAGGTTTTCTATGGGGATTTGCTGCTGCTCTGGACAGTTCCTGACATGGACAGAGGTGGCAGCAGAGAACACTGTGTCAGACTGGAGAGAATACACCACTTCCTGCAGGACATACAGAAGCTGAGAAGTAATGGGAGACTGGACCCCACATATAGCGGCAGTCACACAGCGGACCTCATGTCTCCAGACCCCTCATATAGCGGCAGTCACACAGCAGACCTCATGTCTCCAGACCCCTCATATAGCGGCGGTCACACAGCGGACCTCATGTCTCCAGACCCCTCATATAGCGGCAGTCACACAGCGGACCTCATGTTCTCAGACTCCTCATATAGCGGCAGTCACACAGCAGACCTCATGTTCTCAGACTCCTCATATAGCGGCAGTCACACAGCGGACCTCATGTTCTCAGACCCCCCCATATGGCGGCAGTCACACAGCGGACCTCATGTCTCCAGACCCCTCATATAGCGGCAGTCACACAGCGGACCTCATGTTCTCAGACTCCTCATATAGCGGCAGTCACACAGCGGACCTCATGTCTCCAGACCCCTCATATAGCGGCGGTCACACAGCGGACCTCATGTCTCCAGACTCCTCATATAGCGGCGGTCAAACAGCGGACCTCATGTTCTCAGACTCCTCATATAGCGGCAGTCACACAGCGGACCTCATGTTCTCAGACCCCTCATATAGCGGCAGTCACACAGCGGACCTCATGTTCTCAGACCCCCCCATATGGCGGCAGTCACACAGCGGACCTCATGTTCTCAGACCCCTCATATAGCGGCAGTCACACAGCGGACCTCATGTTCTCAGACCCCTCATATAGCGGCAGTCACACAGCAGACCTCATGTTCTCAGACTCCTCATATAGCGGCAGTCACACAGCGGACCTCATGTTCTCAGACCCCCCCATATGGCGGCAGTCACACAGCGGACCTCATGTCTCCAGACCCCTCATATAGCGGCAGTCACACAGCGGACCTCATGTTCTCAGACCCCTCATATAGCGGCAGTCACACAGCGGACCTCATGTTCCCAGACCCCTCATATAGCGGCAGTCACACAGCGGACCTCATGTCTCCAGACCCCTCATATAGCGGCAGTCACACAGCGGACCTCATGTTCTCAGACTCCTCATATAGCGGCAGTCACACAGCGGACCTCATGTTCTCAGACCCCTCATATAGCGGCAGTCACACAGCTGACCCCCTTCTGTATCAGACCTGAAATATTTGAGGAGATGGTGTAAAGTGACCGGGCACAGACGGGGGTCACAGGGCTCGTCAATACGGCCCTTTGTCTTAGTGTCCCCTGGTCATTGGCGTCTTACAGTGAATACAGAGGGAAGGAATTGCGGTATGTAACACCTACTCTGAAAGTCTTTACCGTGCGATCATATTGCAGATGACGCAGACACAGAAAATGGAAGAATCCAAGAAACAGTCGTCTAACTGTAAGCGGACGCCCCCGGGCCTGGTACAATGGGTGAGCCCGAGCGCTCATCCATCATGGTGTAAGGCAGAGGACACTGGGGGGGATGGGATTATATACTGCTATATTTCCCATTATACAGATATCTCCATCATGATGTAAGGCAGAGGATGGCCGGCTATGGACACAGGGGGGGATGGTACGTGGGCCCTCCAGCCGCTGCTAAACTACAACTCCCATCATGCCTGGACAGCCAAAGAGCTCTCTAGGAATGATGGGAATTGTAGTTTGCAGCGGTTGGAGGGCGAGCGTCTGACACCTGTGGAATGTGTGGAGATGGCGGCACACCGGGCGTCACAACAATCTACCATCCTATCATAATGCAAAATACCTGGCAAGGGGAAAAAGAAAAAGTCATTAAAGGGGAACTGCGGTTAAAAAAAAAAGAAGCTTTTTTCCCCCCCTCCGAATCAACTGGCAGAATGTATATATGTTTGTACTTTACTTCTATAAAAAAATGTCCATTCTTCTAGTACTTAGCAGCTGCTGTATGTTCTGCAGGAAGTGGTGTATTCTCTCCTGTCTGACACAGTGCTCTCTGCTGCCACCTCTGTCCATGTCAGGAACTGTCCAGAGCAGGAGAGGTTTTCTATGGGGATTTGCTGCTGCTCTGGACAGTTCCTGACGTGGACAGAGGTGGCAGCAGAGAGCGCTGTGTCAGACTGGAGAGAATACACCACTTCCTGCAGGACATACAGCAGATGATAAGTACTGGAGGACTGGAGATTTTTTTTTATAGAAGTAATTAGTAATAGTACAAATCTCTGCCACTTTCTGACACCAGCTGATTTGAAAGAATTTTGTTTTGGCCGGAGTTCCCCTTTAAGTACAAAAATGAGGGGAAGGATGGACAACACATTAACCAAACATCTGGGAGAATCTGACGCTTTATGAATAATATATCACATGCTGCAATTGTTTGGCCGAATCTACCTCAGATACTAAAATATAAGTGAAGAACGGTGAGATGTACGGCGATCCGGTCGGTGATCCTACAGGAGCCGCAATCCCATTGGGGCAGACATGTTTCTTTCTCAAGCTCCTTAGACGACCCCGGCCCTTGTGGGTGAGACGGGAGCGGTGAGAACAGAGACCAGACAACCTGTCGCTTCTTGCAGCATTAACAGACGAGATTAATGATTAACAGATGAGAGGCGGCGGGTGGTTAATGTACAATGCACAGGTCAGTGCGGCGGCCATGATGAAAGGAGAGGA